>NC_084612.1:43328116-43333116 GCF_033978795.1 Nerophis ophidion
GTAGTTGACTAGCTACATCCGCGTTGGCTTGCTTGATCACAGTGCCTCTAAAAATTGTTTGCTTGTGTTAGCGCATAAATAACTATATAGCTCGTACCTTTTTAATATCCAGGTCACGAAATGTAATTGGAGTATTCTTAGCGGTTTTTCAATAGTTATTTAGAGGGCTTTATGAGAGGAATAGTGGACCGACCATTGGCTCCATTGTAAGCGGATTTTACTTACGAGTTAAAATGCATTAAAAAAAAAAAAAAAACTAAAAATCTGTCTTCTTGCCTCTCATATTGATTATGAACGATATGCACAATTTGCGACTAAGTAAGGGCAAAGACAAGGTGTAAGGTGGAGAATTGAGATAAAGCCTTGTGTCTCATAGAATACTCCACTGGGTATTTGGAGTGTGTGGGAATTTAGACAATCAAATTCCGTCTCAAAATGTTACTGTCATTGTGTACTTGCAGGAAATTAATATCGCAATGCAGTATTACCTCGATTTTTAGTATGCCCTCTTTTGTATCCTCTTGTTTTCACCCCAAAAGATTTGCCAAATTGTTGCCTTGTTTGTCTTGGTGCCAAACATTGCACATAACAAACTAATCTATTTGCCTTTGTATCATTCTTTTAGAATTCACGCATTAGAGACTAATCTCTAGGGCTGTGAATCTTTGGGTGTCCCACGATTCGATTCAATAATGGTTCTTGGGCTCACGATTCGATTCAAAATCGTTTTTATTTTTCAATTCAACACTATTCTCGATTCAGAAACGATTTTTTTCCCTATTGAAAAGTATTCTGTATTCATTCAACACATAGGATTTCCGCAGGATCTACCCCAGTCTGTTGACATGCAAGCAGAGTAGTAGATTTTTGTAAAAAACTTTTATACCGTATTTCCTTGAATAGCTGCCGGGGCGCTAATTAATTTAAAACCTCTTCTCACTCCTGCGCTTATTCAAGGCATGCGGTAAAAGTAAGCGGGCGCTAATAGTTTTAAAACCTCGTCTCACCCCTGCACTTACCAATGGCATGCAGTAAAGAATTGAGTGTAATGAATTTTTTTTTTTAAATAATAATAATTCTTCTGCGGCCGCGGCCCGGTGGTTGGGGACCACTGCTCTACAACGTGACATCGCGCCCACTTTACACCATGCTATCTGCATGCGTGCCGGCTGGACGCATGTATTTCACTGCTTCTCATACGAGATTGCAATGCATACTTGCTCAACAGCCATACCGTTTACACTGAAGGTTGTGATAAAAACAACTTTAACACTCTTACTAATATGCGCTACACTCTGTGAACCCACACCAAACAAGAATAACAAACACATATCTGGAGAACATCGGCTCTGCAACACATTATAAATGCAACATAAGAATTACCCAGAATGCCATGCATCCATGACTCTTGGCTATATTATACAGGCGCCCCCAACCGCCCACCTCAACCGACACACGGGGTGGGGGGATGGGCTGGGTTTGGTGCTAGCGGGCTGTATAATATAGTCATGGATGCCTGGCATTCTGGGTAATTTTTATGTTGCGTTTATAATGTTACAGAGCCGATGTTCTCCCGAAATGTGTTTGTTATTATTGTTTGGTGTGGGCTCACAGAGTGTGGCGCATATTAGTAAGAGTGTTAAAGTTGTTTTATATCACAACCATCAGTGTGATCTGTATGGCTGTGGAACAAGAGCCCTGGTTTACACATAATAAGAGCAAAATTAAACTCCTCCGCCATTTTGAAAATGACGACAGGGGAAGCGTCACTTGTGACGTCATGAATTTGACCCGGCGGGAAAAGTAAGCATGCGCTGATAAATTTGGGGAGCGAGTTTGACCCAGCAGTAGTTCAAGGCAGGCGCATATTACATGCCCGGCGGCTATTCAAGGAAATACGGTAATTGTAAAGGACAATGTTTTATCAACTGATTGCAATAATGTCAATTTGTTTTAACTATTAAACGAACCAAAAATATGACTTATTTTATATTTGTGAAAATATTGGACACAGTGTGTTGTCAAGCTTATGAGATGCGATGCAAGTGTAAGCCACTGTGACACTATTGTTCTTTTTATTTTTACAAATGTCTAATGATAATGTCAATGAGGGATTTTTAATCACTGCTATTTTGAAATTATAACTAATATTGATACTGTTGTTGATAATCATTTTTGTTTAACTACTTTTGGTTTGTTCTGTGTCGTGTTTGCGTCTCCTCAATTGCTCTGTTTATTGCAGTTCTGAGTGTTGCTGGGTCAGGTTTGGTTTTGGAATTGGATTACATTGTGATGGTATTGCTGTGTATGGTTTTGTTGGATTGATTAAAAAAATAAAATAAAATAATCAATTTTTTTTTAAATGAGAATTGATTCTGAATCACACAACGTGAGAATCACGATTTTAATTCGAATCGATTTTTCCCCACACCCCTACTAATCTCTTTCATTTTTTTCACTGTGTACGACTGCAAAGTAATCCACCAATGGGGGCAAAGAATGAGAAGATGTTTTTTTCTGTTTTAAACCTGCTGAAAATTTCAACACTGATCGAGCTTTCCAGCATCTTTGATGAAAGGGATAATTGAATCATCCCTGGATACAGCCACTTTGTTTGTTTTGTGCCAATTTTGAACCCCGCATTAATGCAAATGTAACAAAACAAGTGTTTTAATGGTTAATGTTCGCGTTGGAACGATTCCTGGAGTAATTTGAATACTTAAGTGATCAAATAATTTTCTTTGCCTCAAGGAATTTTTCATTTAAAGCTTAAAGTATGTTAACTTGAGGCCCAGGATATGTTAGCCATGCTAGCTAAACTTGTTAACATTTAAAAGGAAAGGGAATTCATATGGCCTCATTTTTCGCAGTTTACCTGACACATGAAATGTCACCAATTGGGGGGTTGCACTATCCACTTTAGCCGCCAGATAGCAGTAGACTGTTGTTTATCTTAAAGCCTTACTGAAATGATATTTTCTTATATAAACGGGGATAGCAGGTCCATTCTATGTCATACTTGATCATTTCGCGATATTGCCATATTTTTGCTGAAAGGATTTAGTAGAGAACATCCACGATAAAGTTCGCAACTTTTGGTGCTGATTAAAAAAGCCCTGCCTTTACCGGAAGTCTCAGACAATGACGTCACAAGGGTGAGGGCTCCTCACGTCCTCACATTGTTTATAATGAGAACCTCCAGCAGCAAGAGCTATTCGGACCGAGAAAACGACAATTTCCCCATTTAATTTGAGCGAGGATGAAAGATTTGATGATGATATTGATGGCGAAGGACTAGAAAAAAAATAAAAAATAAAAAAAACAAGTTAAAAAAAACAAAAACGCGATTGCATTGGGACAGATTACGATGTTTTGAGACATTTACTAGGATAATTCTGGGAAATCCCTTGTCTTTCCTATTGTGTTGCTAATTTTTTAGTGAGATTAAATAGTACCTGATAGTCGGAGGGGTGTGTCCACGGGTGTCTTGAGGCCAGTGTCTGAAGGAAGTCATGGCAGATACAAGGACGGCGCAAACTCCACAGATCTCCGGTAAGGGGCGACTTTCTAACACAATTTTCTCACGGAAACCTGCCGGTTGAAAAGTGGTCGGGAACCATGTTCGCTTGACTGCTCTGATCCATAGTAGAGCTTCACCTCCGGGAATTTTAAACAAGGAATCACCGTGTGTTTGTGTGGCTAAATGCTAAAGCTTCCCAACTCCATCTTTCTACTTTGACTTCTCCATTATTAATTGCAAAAGATTCAGCAACACAGATGTCCAGAATACTGTTAATTGCGCGATAAAAAGAGACGACTTTTAGCCACAAATAGTGCTGCGCTAATATTTCCTGACAGTCCGTGACGTCACCCGCAGGCGTCATCATTCCGTGACGTTTTCAACAAGAAACTCCGCGGGAAATTTAAAATTGCAATTTAGTAAACTAAACCGGCCGTATTGGCATGTGTTGCAATGTTAATATTTCATCATTGATATATAAACTATCAGACTGCATGGTTGGTAGTAGTGGGTTTCAGCAGGCCTTTAAAATGACCCAAAAGCTGAACAGGACAAAAAAAAAACAAAAAAAAAAACAGTATAGCAAGTAGTTAGCCTTACAGACATGCCATCAATAATTGTGTTCGCTTGAAAGAGGTCAGCATGAATATGTACAAAACCCAAAACCAGGGAAGTTGGTACATTGTGTAAATTGTAAATAAAAACAGAATACAATGATATGCAAATCCTTTTCAACCTATATTCAGTTGAATAGAATGCAAAGACAAGATTTTTAATGTTCGAACTGGAAAACTTTATTTTTTGTAAATATTAGCTCATTTGGAATTTGATGCCTGCAACATGTTTTAAAAAAGCTGGCAAAGTGGGAAAAAAAGACTGAGAAAGTTGAGGTATGCTCATCAAACACTTATTTGGAATGAGCTATTGCAAGAATTTAGGGATTTCACCATCTACGTTCTGTAATATCATGAAAAGTTTCAGAGAATCTGAAGAAATCACTTCACGTAACATTGAAGGTCCGTGACCTTGGATCCGTCAGGCGGTACCGCATCAAAAAGCGACATCGGTGTGTAAAGGATATCACCACATGGGCTCAGGAAGACTTCAGAAAACCACTATCAGTAACTACAGTTTGTCTCTACATCTGTAAGTTCTGATTGATTGATTGATTGATACTTTTATTAGTAGATTGCACAGTTCAGTACATATTCCGTACAATTGACCACTAAATGGTAACACCCGAATAAGTTTTTCAACTTGTTTAAGTCGGGGTCCACAGTAATCAATTCATGGTACAAGTTAAAACTCTACTAAGCAAAGCGAAAGCCATTTATCAACAGCACCCAGAAACGCCGCCGGTTTTGCTGGGCCTGAGCTCATCTAAGATGGACTGACGCCAAGTGGAAAAGTGGTCTGTGGTCTGACCAGTCCACATTTCAAATTGTTTTTGGAAACTGTGGACGTCATGTCCTCCGGACCA
>NC_084612.1:43338116-43350616 GCF_033978795.1 Nerophis ophidion
TGCGCAGTTGGGAGAGTGGCCGTGGTTCAATCCCCACCTTCTACCAACCTTGTCATGTCCTTTGTGTCCTTGAGCAAGACACTTCACCCTTGCTCCTGATGGGTCCTGGTTAGTGCCTTGCATGGCAGCTCCCTCCATCAGTGTGTGAATGTGTGTAAATGGGTGAATGTGGAAATAATGTCAAAGAGCTTTGAGTACCTTGAAGGTAGAAAAAACGCTTTTCAAGTGTATTACCATCAATCTGATACCACCACTTAAACAATCAAAACAATTCCAATAATTTCTGAAACAAGATGCTCTTGCCAATGATACACCTGACATCACAGTAATCCAAAGGACTGCATCGCAGACGATATTTTTCAAAGCAGAGTGGGTCATGGGTGATTTTCCTTTTATTGTAAATGTTACAGGTCTCACAGTGCCTGATTTTCAACATCGGTATATCCACGCATCCATTATCCTGTGACATCACAGCGTGAAACCACCAGAAACAAACATGGCGGATAGCACAGAAAGGTATAGCGATAGTAAATAAATAAATAAATGGGTTGTACTTGTATAGCGCTTTTCTACCTTCAAGGTACTCAAAGCGCTTTGACACTACTTCCACATTTACCCATTCACACACACATTCACACACTGATGGAGGGAGCTGCCATGAGAGGCGCTAACTAGCACCCATCAGGAGCAAGGGTGAATTGTCTTGCTCAGGACACAACGGACGTGACGAGGTTGGTACTAGGTGGGGATTGAACCAGGGACTCTCGGGTTGCGCACGGCCACTCTCCCACTTTGGCACGCCGTCCCTATAGTAGCTCGGATTCAGATTCGGTTTTCAGCGGCGTAAGCGATTCAAGAGATTACGCATGTATTGAAACGGATGGTTGGTTGGCAGGTAGCGAAAACAAAATTGAAGAAGAAACTGAAGCTATTGAGCCATATCGCTTTGAACCGTATACAAGCGAAACCGACGAAAACGACTTGACAGACAGCGACACGGGAGGAAGCGAGGATGAATTTGGCGATTGCCTTCTAACCAACGATTGGTATGTGTTTGTTTGGCATTAAATGTGGGTGGAGGGAAAGGCTGGATGCAGCGTGTGTGTGCGAGCGAGAGTGTGAGCGAGAGAGAAACCAAAAATACAAAAACAAATCTGTCTGGAGCCGCAAAAAAATAAAAGCCATATTACATACAGATAGTGTGTCATGAGATATAAATTGAATTAAGAGGACTTAAAGGAAACTAAATGAACTCAAATATAGCTACAAATGAGGCATAATGATGCAATATGTACATACAGCTAGCCTAACTAGCATGTTAGCATCGATTAGCTTGCAGTCATGCGGTGACCAAATATGTCTGATTAGCACACTCCACATAAGTCAATAAAATCAACAAAACTCACCTTTGTGCATTCATGCACAATGTTAAAAGTTTGGTGCATCTGCTTTGAATATCGCAGGATATCCACACATTCTTGCCATCTCTGTCGTAGCATAGCTGTCGTCGGTAAAGTGTGCGGAACAAACAAGGGACTTTCGCATCTTTTGGCCACTGGTGCAACTTGAAACTGTCTCTGTTCGTGTTGTTACACCTTCCGACAACACACCGACAAGGCATGATGTCTCCAAGGTACGGAAAACAGTCGAAAAAACGGAAAATAACAGAGCTGATTTGACTTGGTGCGTGTAATGAGATTGAGAAAATGGTTCATCGCTTCACGTTGTGACGTCACGGGTGAAAGGGCATCGTTTCGACAGGTTATCAATTGAAAGGCGTTTAAATCGCCAAATTAACCCTTTTAGTGTCCGGAAATCGGTTAAAAAACCATATGGTTTTTTTTCTGCAACATCAACGGTATATATTGACGCTTACATAGGTCTGGTGATAATGTTCCCCTTTAAGAAGAGTGAAGACACGAACAATCCTTGAAGCTTCCCAAGTTTCCTCTCTTTATTACACTCTATATATATTTCCCATAATCCACAATAACAATATAATTATTATTCTCTAAATTCAACATTACATTCTCAAAACATATCTTCTCCATAGCGCAATATCTATTATAATGGTATATACTTCTGTATATTCACATTTCTATACAGTGTTGTTACAGTAACATCTTGAGTAATAGACTCTTTTACAAATGGGCAGGTATAATTTAGACATGAAATGTCCTTGGGAAGTATACTTGGAGTCAAACAAAATGTATCCACATCACTCAGTTCGTTATCTATTTACACATATTAGAAACAACAATAACATATTTACACAGATAATAATATGACCTCGTGTGAGATAGAGATAGAAAAGTATTTCTCTACAACACAGCACTATATATACACACTGCAGTGCTCTTCGGTTGGCATAAAAAGGGTTAACTGCTCTCAACTGACCCACACGCATAGAAGAGCTAGCTAGATGCTAACACACTGTAGTATTAAATTCTAAAGGCACTAAAACAGGGGTGTCAAACGTACGGCCCGCGGGCCAAATCAGGCCCGCAAACAGGTTTTATCCGGCCCGCTGGATGAGTTCGCCAAGTACAACAATGAGCCAAACATTTTTAATGAATTAAACCGCTGTTCTAAATGTGTCCACTAGATGTTGCAATGGCAATTCTTTGTATCTTTGCAGATGAGCTATAAATATAAAACATTGAAAATGAACAAACTACATAAAAAACATCCTGTTATTTGATTTTGATATGATTTTTTTTATCTTTGTAGATTGAAAATTAACACCAATGAGTTGACTGATGAACATGATCACTTAAAGTCAAAGTATCTATGATTGTCACACACCCACTCCGTGTGGTGAAATGTGTCCTCTGCATTTGACCCATACCCTTGTTCACCCCCTGGGAAGTGAGGGGAGCAATGGGCAGCAGCAGTGCCGCACCCGGGAATCTTTTTTCGTGATTTAAACCCCATTTCCAACCCTTGATGCTGAGTGCCAAGCAGGGAGGTAATGGGTCCCATTTTATTAATTCAGATCGTATGAAAAAACACAAATAAAGGTAGAATACTATTAACCACAACATGTAAGTGTAAAAAAAAAACATTATCATTTTTACATTTTCAGAATGCGCACTCTTGTTCTGTTTTTAAACAAAAAAAACAATCTGATGTTTGTCTATATTTTCAAGTTACCGTGCTGTAATTTTCCTAGTCCGGCCCACTTGGGAGTAGATTTTTCTCCATGTGGCCCCCGATCTAAAATGAGTTTGACACCCCTGCACTAAAACATCAATCTCTGTCGCTGAACTATATTACATTTGAATTGTAGAGTGTTTAATTATCAAACGTTTACATTTGACATATTTCATAATATTACTAACCTGGAAAACACAGGCAATGTTTAAGAAGCGCGAAGCCACGAACAATCTTTGAAGCTTCCCAAGTTTCCTCTGAGGGGAGGGGGAGGAAATACCCACACCTAAAAAGGGACCTACGAGCAACTACTTCACTACACATTAGTTCCGCTCTTCATCTCTGTCTTTACACTAACATGGATGCAAAACGGCTATAACCTTTGTCAATGAAAACTGATAGACAAAAAAAACATATATTCCACATTGTGAAGGCATCACACAAACATGTGGATTAGTGTATTAATTACTTCACAGAACCTCCATTCATCTGCATATTGGAGTTCTCACTTTGCAAACACACATGGTGACAGAAGGAAGTCTTGGCATCCAAAAGACACTTTTTTTTTTTTTTTTTGAGAGAAGCATTTCTGTCTCAAAGAAAAATGTGTTTCCTCTGGTTAGGCCTGCTGCTCACTGTGTTTATAAAAATAACTACTTCATATTTATCTACACGTTTGCAATCCAAACATAATCTTTAATTTATCCATCAACTTCCCAATGAGCTACAAAACTGTTAAGGGCATTTTTTTATTTTTTTTATTTGTAGTTACACATCTGCTGCACACTAAATGAAAATGCTGCCTTACAAATTAATGGATAATTACGAACGGATTTATGTCCTGATACAACTTTAGCACTTCTAATACAATACTGATATTGGAACCTTGAATATTGACCAACTCCTATATTGATCTGATACGATGTCAGTAGGAATCATACATTGAAAAGGATTAATAAAGCGAAATGACTCTGAGATCACTAACCTATTCATGATTAACTGTGTGGAAGGAACTTATGCTGTCTATAAATTGGAGTGGAATGGTAATATTATTTTTTGCCGACACCTCGTGGCCATTTTAATTCATTAAGTCAAAGGGGAACTGTTAGGTTCAAAAGTCTATTTACAACGGAGCTTATAGGAGTCGCTCTATTCTA
Source organism: Nerophis ophidion (assembly GCF_033978795.1). Taxonomy (NCBI): domain Eukaryota; kingdom Metazoa; phylum Chordata; class Actinopteri; order Syngnathiformes; family Syngnathidae; genus Nerophis; species Nerophis ophidion. The sequence continues at coordinate 43,342,427 of NC_084612.1, forward strand.
CCTATAAAGCACTTAAAAACATCCAAACAGTTTGTGACAGGTCTCCAGTCGTCATCGTTTGGGTTGCAGTGACAATCGATACAGGACGCATCGTAACAGGTTTAACTCCGGTTTATTGTTTCAATAAACATAGTTTCTTGCCAGTCGGTTGCGCCAATTTCTAGCGCGCCGTTTCTTCTTGCTCGTTGCCACGCACCTTTCGGTGGCCGGTGGCTGCGTCGTCCGCGGGGGCTCATCTCGCTCTGGGTCTCTCTCGTCGCATTTGTGGTCTTCCTTCTCGGGTGGTTCCTCTCCTACCTCTACCCCGATTGTTCCTCCTTCTCCCCTTTTATGCTGCATAAGAAGATGTAGAGATTGAGAGCAGGTGTGTGAACTACGCACCTGACTCTGATGGCTGCAGTGTCGCTCCAAACGTGCTTCGCCTCTCTGCTCCGCTGCATGCTCCGCCTCCTGGCCGTCATCTTGGGCAGGACCATCGTTTGTCCGAGCCTGCTGTCGGCTTGTCGGCTCCGTCTCTTCACACACTTCTATCAAGGTTTTTATATACACGCTGTAAGTATACAGTATATGTAATGTAGTAACAGGCACATTCATAATACTGTGTAATGTTTACGTATTCTGTTCAATTTAAGCATACGATGGTGCATTAATTTCACAAACACAACGTTCGCTTTTACCTTTTTCAACATCACTGATTAAGACTCACTGCAGACTTCATGGGAAACAACAAAAATAATAACATGCCTTACTGTACAATGTCTGCTGCCTCTGTGATGCCGACGGATCGGATGTTCATACTGTTTATTCTCCTTTAGATGAAGAATGACTCATAATCCTCGCAAAGAAAAATATGGGGTGGAACCAAGCATCCAGTGTCTTTCTCGCCATTTCCCTGTCTAAATTGGATGCCAAAGGTGAAGTGAAGTGAATTATATTTATATAGCGCTTTTCTTTAGTGACTCAAAGCGCTTTACATAGTGAAACCCAATATCTAAGTTACATTTAAACCAGTGTGGGTGGCACTGGGATCACGTGGGTAAAGTGTCTTGCCCAAGGACACAACGGCAGTGACTAGGATGGCGGAAGCGGGAATCGAACCTGCAACTCTCAAGTTGCTGGCACGGCCACTCTACCAACCGAGCTATACCGCCCCAAAGGTGACCAACTTTTCTGATTATGTCCTCATCCTTCTACTATCAAGGTCAACAACAGTAATTATGATCATGATGTCAATATAGCAGCATAAGCAAGTTAGCACTCTCTGATCATGGCACCGCTAAATATAGTTATTTATTATAGCAATATCACTAATACTTGGTTAAAATCCAGGTCAAGAAATGTAAATAGAGCTGTTTTTGGATGTTTATTTAGAGACCTATACGGGCTGTATAGAGGAGAGAATAAAAGATTCCATTGTAAGCGGACATTTAGAATGCATTTAAAAAAATACTTTAGTCTTTTTATGATGATTGTGAACAATAGGTACATTTCCCCAAAAAAATGCAGTTCCTCTTTCAGCTCATGACGTTTCTGCCTCGGATACTTTGTATCTGTAATATGCACCTGTAATTATTTTATAATAGTGTTTTTTTTAATAAATATAATGTTTTGGATGGCAATATATTTCAATTAATGACACTTATTACCTATGTTTAGCTTTTGTGCTATTGCGAGCTTAGCTGTTGTGTAACTGCACGCTCCTACGAGCCAAATGCCTACCATGTTTCCCTTTTGTAAATGACTTCACTCAAATACAAGAAAAGACCAACTGTGTTTATTTTTTGAGGACAGTTAGATGTTAACTGGCTGTCCAGATTTGCACAAATAAACACGCTGCAATACTGCTTATATCAGAGAGCTCATATTGGATATTTTACATGCAAACCCATTTACCAAAGACTATAAAAATGGGAGCCATTACCTCCCTGCTTGGCACTCAGCATCAAGGGTTGGAATTGGGTGTTAAGTCACCAAAAATGATTCCCGGGCATGGCCACCGCTGCCGCCCACTGCTCCCCTCAGCTCCCAGGGGGTGATCAAGGCTGATTGGTCAAATGCAGAGAATAATTTCGCCACACTTTAACTTTAACTTAATAATCCCATACTTGTTTTTTTTTTTAAATGATATTGGACTGATATCCAATATTGGCTTGGGCACCTTTGGTCCTGGTTATAGAACAAATTATTTCTTTAGCTATAAGTTTGACTGACACATATGGACAGGTGTGGGCAGACGTTTATTAGCCATTCCACCAAATTGGTGTCATTGGAGTCCAGTAAGTAATATGGATTAAAAATCATTTGTAAAACACTTTTTTTTAACATTAACTGAGGTGTCCTGCACATTGATATGATTGCATTTTTAATTAATACAATTTAAAAGATCAATTTAAGATAACTTGAACACTGAAAAAATAGCATTTGTTGCTTGTCCCGGCTTCTTAAAATGATATGGAAATGGAATGGAACCTTATTGTCATTGCAATTAAAAGTACAATTTAATATGCTTTATATTATAATTAGGGCCGGGCGATATGGCCTTTTTTTAATATATCGATGTTTTTAGGCCATATCGTACTACACGATACATATCTCGATATTTTGCCTTAGCCCTGAATAAACACTTGATACATATAATCACACCAGTATGATGATTCTATGTGTCTACATTAAAACATTCGTGTTCATACTGCATTAATATATGCTCTTTTTAAATTTTCATGCAGAGAAGGAAATCACAACTAAGTCGATTTACTAAAACTGTATTTATTAAACAGTTATTAAGCAGTGGCACAAACATTCATGTCATTTCCAAAACAGAAAGTGCAAGATTGTCAGAGACTTATTAAGTGTCGAATAAAAATGAGCTACATAATAGGAAATCAAATAGTATTCTTCCTTTGCTATGTGGTAGGTTACTACGGACGTTTTTAAATTCTGTTGACTATTTTTTTCATACGGTGTTTATCTGGAAATGTTTGCCTCACCGTTTTGATGGTGTGGGCGTGTGGCACCGAATGGAGATGTCGACATGCAAAGTTTCAAACACTCTTCGTTCTCTAGTGGGTGACTTTTCAAATGATGCTACATATTAGTAGTGATGCTACTTTTTATAGCAACGCTTCAGCACCACACTTGACAAATTACGGTTGTCTGTTCGACATATTCCCACTTGAAGCCAAACCACCACCTGTTTTTCTTAGGAATTAATTCTTCCTTCATTCGCACCTTCTTTCTCTCGTATTACCACTCGCACAGCTCCGCTAGCATCACAGCTAACGTTACCCATGCTGCTACCTCTCTGCTCCCCGAGGGCGTATACGTATGTGACGTATGACGTGACAGTATGTGACGTGTGTAAGAAAGTGCGCTTGTCTGTGAGAAGGAGAGACAGGAAAGAGCAAGAACAGCCTGTAATGTAATGCCCGCAGCCAAAAGCAACTGCGTGAGAACGTATACTCACGATATAATCATTTTCTATATCGCACAGAGACAAACCCGCGATATATCGATATATCGCCCAGCCCTAATTATAATATATTTTTTACATATTTCTGTTACTTTTTATCACAACTATACTTTGCGATTTTTGTGGTGTCCCTGGGTTTTCACTCAGTCCTGTTACCCCCCACAAGTTACATGGTCCACAGGAAGTTACATCATTCACATCCTCTGTGGGCCTTGGGAAGAAAAAAGTAAGTTCAACTATTTATTTTTATGTATTTCCATCACGTTTCAAATATGACATAAAGCAGGGGTCGGGAACCTTTTCGGCTGAGAGAGCCAAAAAACCAAATATTTTAAAATGTATTTCCGTAAGAGCCATATAGTATTTTTTTTTTACACTGAACAAAACTAAACGCATGCATTTTTAAGTAAGATCAACATTTCTAGAGTATAATAGGTCTCTTATTCTTTGTAATAACATTGATATTCTCGAGCCAACTGTGGAGGGGGCCTGGCCTGCTGGCCTGCAGCGAACTGGGGTGTGCCAGGACCGGCCTCGAAATCAGCGACAGGTGCGTAGACGGCCCACCTGGGCCTTGTTATGTAATCACCTGTCGCTCTGTTATAAGCAGCAGCCAGGAGGAGAGACGGGGTTGTGAGCGCGGCAAAACTAAAGAGAAAAATACAATTGCTGGAAAGCAACTGAGAGACTTATTGAAAAATAAAACAATATTGTAACCCTGAAACAGGCTCTCATGTTGGTCCTTGGTGGTCTGACAAACCCCAGGAGGCCAAGCCCCACACTAACCAAGAATAAATAAATAACTTCTTACCATTAACGCAAATTCTTGAACGGGTGCGGTAGGAAACGGATGGATTAAAAATGCATGAGAATGTTTTATATTTTGGCTTCACTGTGGCAGAGGGGTTAGTGCATCTGCCTCACAATACGAAGGTCCTGCAGTCCTGGGTTCAAATCCAGGCTCGGGATCTTTAAGTGTGGAGTTTGCATGTTCTCCCCGTGAATGCGTGGGTTCCCTCCGGGTACTCCGGCTTTCTCCCACTTCCAAAGACATGCACCTGGGGATAGGTTGATTGGCAACACTAAATTGGCCCTAGTGTGTGAATGTGAGTGTGAATGTTGTCTGTCTATCTGTGTTGGCCCTGCGATGAGGTGGCGACTTGTCCAGGGTGTACCCTGCCTTCCGCCCGATTGTAGCTGAGATAGGCGCCAGCGCCCCCCGCGATCCCAAAAGGGAATAAGCGGTAGAAAATGGATGGATGGATGGATGGATTTTTAACACTGTGATTACAAGTGGAATCATTCATTACTTATCGTATTAAGCAATGTCAGCTAAGATTTATCCGAGAGCCAGATGCAGTCATCAAAAGAGCCACATCTGGCTCACGAGCCATAGGTTCCCTACCCCTGACATAAAGGGTTAAAATCTCAACACATTCCTGTTACCAACATTATTTTTCATGTTTATTTAAAAATAACGCTGTTGTTGAATTACTGTATTGTGATTAGTGTTAACATGCTATTAGCATAAATGCCATGTGGATATATTTTATGTATTTGTGTAACCGGTGGTCTTTTCCTCTGCGTTGTGTGGCTTTTATGGAACACGACTGACACCATGGGTTTTTCAGCTGCGCTTTACTGATAATACAGAATACAATTGTCAACAAAAACTTTCTGCCATCGTCGAGCCCCTCTCCCGTTATCGTAGACAAAAAGGGCGTAGTTACATACACAGTAAAATAAAAACATACCTGATAATACAGAATACAATTGTCATCAAAAACGTTGAGCCCCTACACAAATATAATAACGAACAAGAAATTAGTTGAAGTTCTTAACAAGACAAAACATTTTCTGTCGTCACATGGACGCCTACATCTCCCGTTATCGTAGACAAAAAGGGAAGTTGGAACGCGTGTCCACCGCATATATAAAGACAGGTGTAGGAGGGACAACGAGACAATGGTTCCACATTGACAAAACATCAAACAATAGTCAGGTATTTCCATGTAACTTACATATTTTGTGTAATTATAACAATAATAAAACATTAGAAAATACATTATTTACAAGACGTAATTGACTCTGTTACATTTGCTAATTCAAGGCTAAAAACTCACGTCTCATATTCTCTAGTCCTTTTACTAAAGTGATACATCTTCCGCTTAGGAACTTTGTACAAAAATGAAATCAAGTTGCCTGAAATGGAGCGACAATTCAATATGTGTATTATCGCATTTACATTTGAAAAAACAACAGGAATGAAAGTTTATTATGAGAAATTTACAACAAGCAAATAGCACTGATTCGATGGAATGTTTTTTTAAAATAATGTCTCTCTGTTTGAATAAAAATATACAAATATTGCAGAGTTCATATCTTTACAGCAAATAAGCAGGAATGATGAAGATGAAGTCCTTCTTTTCCCCACTGTAGATGGAAAGTAGGAAGTCAAGGCTGTCAAGTGTGTTCATTTGCATTCACGCCGAGTACGCTGATGAAAAATCACTGTTGTAGCAGAGAAGTCAAGTGTCAAAGCACAGCCAAGTTCTTTACGCAACTGGCCAAGAACGCCTCAGCAGTGATTAGTCCTTTTAGAAGCGGAATCACAGCAGACATGGAGCTGTCAAAAACATCTCGTAGCATGTCTGTGTACGAAAAGGAGATCACAACAGACAGTTGCGTTAAAAACATCAACTTCTACTGGCTCAGTACGAGTTTGGACAAGCTTCAGTATCCACAACAGGAAGAAGAGTTCACATGTCTGCCTGATCTTCATCGTTGTGATGTTCGGGACGGCGTGCCTCGGTTGGTAGTGCGGCCGTGCCAGCAACTTGAGGGTTCCAGGTTCGATCCACGCATCGGCCATCCTAGTCACTGCCGCTGTGTCCTTGGGCAACTCACTTCACCCACCTGTTCCCAGTGACACCCACACTAACTTAGATAATGGGTTTCACTATGTAAAGCGCTTTGAGTCACGAGAGAAAACTGTACAAAACCCAAAACCAGTTAAGTTAGCACGTTGCGTAAATCGTTACTAAAACCAGAATATAACGATTTGCAAATCCTTTTTAACCTATATTAAATTGAATAGACAGCAAAGACAAGCTATTTAATGTTCAAACTGAGAAAAAACATTTTTTTTTTGCAAATAATCAATAACTTAGAATTTAATGGCAGCAACACATCGCAAAAAAGTTGGCACAGGGGCATTTTTACCACTGTGTTACATGGCCTTTCCTTTTAACAACACTCTGTAAATGTTTGGGAACTGAGGAGACCAATTTTCCAAGCTTTTCGGGTGGGATTCTTTCCCATTCTGGCTTTATGTACAGTATAAGTTGTTGAACAGTCCGGGGTCTCCGTTGTCATATTTTACACTTCATAATGCACCACACATTTTCAATGGGAGACAGGTCTGGACTACAGGCAGGCCAGTCTAGTACCCACACTCTTTTACTATGATAACATCCATGATAAGGTTGCTTAGATGGCAGCATATTTTGCTCCAAAACCTTTAAGGATTAATGGTGCCTTCACAGATGTGTCAGTTACCTATGCCTTGGGCACTAATGCACCTTCATACCATCACACATGCTGGCTTTTGAACTTTGCGCCTATAACAATCTGGATGGTTATTTTCCTCTTTAGCCCGGAGGACACGATGTCACCATTTTCCCCAAAAATATCCACTTAGCATCAGTCCATCTTAGATGAGCTCGGGCCCTGCGAAGCCAGCGGCGTTTCTGGGTGTTGTTGATAAATGGCTTTCGCTTTGCATAGTAGAGCTTTAACTTGCACTTACAGATGTAGCGACCAACTGTAGTTACTGACAGTGGTTTTCTGAAGTGTTCCTAAGCCCATGTGGGGATATCAATTACACAATGATTTCGCTTTTTGAGGGATCAAAGGTCCGTAACATCATCGCTTACGTGCAGTGATTTCTCCAGATTCTCTGAAACTTTTGATGATATTACGGACCGTAGATGGTGAAATCCCTAAGTTCCTTGCAATAGCTCGTTGAGAAATGTTGTTCTTAAACTGTTGGACAATTTGCTCATGCATTTGTTCACAAAGTGGTGACCCTCACCCCATCCTTGTTTGTCAATGACTGAGCATTTTATGGAAGCTAATTTTATACCCAATCATGGCACCCACCTGTTCCCAATGAGCCTGTTAACCTGTGGGATGTTCCAAATTAGTGTTTGATGAGCATTTCTCAACTTTCTCAGTCTTGTTTGCCACTTGTGCCAGCTTTTTTGAAACATGTTGCAGGCATCAAATTCCAAATGAGCTAATATTTGCAAAATATAACAAAGTTTACCAGTTCGAACATTAAATATCTTGTCTTTACAGTCTATTCAATGAATATAGGTTGAAAAGGATTTGCAAATCATTGTATTTTGTTTTTATTTATGATTTACACAACGTGCCAACTTCACTGGTTTTGGGTTTTGTAAAAACACTTCACATTATGTGATGATAAGGATGATGGGTAATAAAGGTGAACATAGGAGCAGCTTTGACTTGCAGCAGCAATTAGACAAGACAATTTGTGTGGAGATTGTGCCTAAGTGCTGATTTGAAATGATGTATGCAATATGTGGAATTAGGGAAAAGGTTGGAAGTTTGGGGATTGTCGATATTTGTTAGCCTGAAAGTTTTAATGTGTAATAGGCTGAGAAATATTACTTTCATTTTAGTGGGAATGGTTGGGA